>NW_022985200.1:559383-565593 GCF_010093535.1 Lindgomyces ingoldianus
ACGGGGACCCTTCGGATAGGATCCGAGCGACCCGAGATGGAACGATTCGTAGAATCGTTACACTACCCCCCCCTCTGTAGGCTGATAGTCCCTATCTGCGGTGTGTAGAAAATATTCGGAACTGATTCGGAACTGATTCGGATAGGATACAACAAGTACGACCATCTTAACCAAAATTTCCCGTCACTAAGGAATAGACCAAAAACCTGATACCGATATGATGCCTTTGTTATGATGTTTTTGTTTGGTAGTGACTGGCGGTGTAGTTGTTGTTGATATAGCAAATTCGTTGTTTATGGCAACGAGTGTTTGCTTGCCTCACCTATATAGTCTGGTCAATGTTGTTAGTTTCTTCTTCAGCCATTAGTGCGTCGCGTTGTTTAATATCTAGCTCCACTTCTTTGTTGCGCGCGGGCTGGGTCAATTGCATAAGCAAGGGCGGCGAAGGTTCGTAGGTAGGCGGATATTTGCTAGGCTATATAATCTAATTCCTCTCTGTATCTAGATAGAGATTAAAACAACATAACTATTTAATGCTAATAATGCAATCCTAGAAGCTAAGGTCTATAATAACAAAGGGGCAGTTTTAGATGCTTCTCCTATTAATTTGCATGTGCAGGCAGATATACTAGTAGACAGGGACTTAGATCTAATCTTAAAAGCCCTTAACTATAACTTTAAATAGTAAGCGTTAGATAAGGATATAGAGGCATTAGGATAATAACTTAGCAGTTAGTAAGTTAATAAATAGAAAACTATAGGCGCTAGTATTAACTAAAAGATTTAAACAGACTCTAATGCTTTTTAAATATAAAATAGTAAAGACTTAGAAGTGTTTTCCTTTAAACAAGTGTAATAGATTAATGTTTAATAGATTGTACTTGCTTAAGCCTAGAACAAAGAGTTTCTTTAGGTGTTACTGTTTCTTATTTAGGAGGCATTTAGATTAAAATTATTTGTGTCTACAAATTCTTTTTTAGAATCTTACTGCTCCACCTCTATTTCTTGTACTCTAGAGATAGGGCAGTTGCTAGCAAAATGTCCTAGTTTTCTACAATTATAACAGTTGCCAAGAGTTGTCTGTCTTTCTAGGGCAGGTGTCTGGCTGGATTGTCTATAGGTAATTAACGTGGACTAGAGTACTAACAGAGGTGCAGGTCGGGGTGCACTAGAATAGTATACTGCCTTAGATGTATTACTAGAAACCTTTTAAGACTAATCTATACTAGGTCTAACAGTAGACTGTTAGGTGAGATTAACAGTTTACTCTAAAATAGCAAGAGTGTTCCTTCTTTCTATATTATAGGCTGTTAGGTAGGCTACTATTATTTTAAAGAAGCCCTTCTAAGTGTGTTTAAAACCTAAGTTTAGTACTTTTAGGCTAGGCAGTATCTTCTTTTATAGGTAGAAGAACTATTCTAACTTTAATACAAACCCTTTAACAGCAGCACTAATAAAGTAAGCTTTAAAGGCAGAAAATGCTTCTTCTTTGCCTATTCTTAGAGTCTAAAACGCCTGTTACACCTTTATCTTTTTATTACTAGTAATAAAGTAAGTTTATAAGAGCTTAATTATTTCTTTTATGTTCCTAAACTAAAAGTAATCTAATTTAGCTAGGTATCTAGGCTCTAGGTATTCCTTCGCGATACCAGCAGTGTGTCTCTATACTAGCGCCATGCGTGCGCGCTTACTCTAATAGTAATCTACATTAATGTTAAGTCTGTCTATAATAGAGGCTTACTATTATTTAAATGTAGGTTCTTTACTGTCTGTAAGGTTCTTAATCTTAGGCGTGCGTTTAGTAAGGTAGCTTTAAGAGAGCTTAGAGGTGCCTAAAAAGTCTCTTACTATTAGAGTAGTAAAAGTAATTTAAGGCATTATTATAGGTAATTTAGTAGTTAGTAGGGGTTAATTAGAACTAACAGTTTTTAATCTAGTTAGCTATTTAATTTATGCCCTTAATTAAGCAACTTAGTCTTTAAGGGCTATGCTACTAGAGTTTAACTCTAAATCTAGTAGGTTTTTAGCTTCTAGTCCTACAAAAGAGGGTTTAGCTATTAAGGTTAGTAGTAGTTTAGTTCTAGAGGCAGGCATCTTGCCTTAGCTGCAGCTAGAATAGGTTGCAGTCTTTGCAATAGGATCTAATAGTAGTTAAGGGTTAGGCATTAGTAGTTGTCCTTAATTCTAATAAGTTATTAGTAGTCTCTAAGTTTCTACCTTAGCGCACTCTTTATAACTTTTCTAAAGGCAATTCTAATTACAGGGGATAGGAAGTTCTAAACCTAAAGGCTTTAGTTAACAAAAAGTCTCTAAAATTCTATCTATACTAACTAAATAATTTAATGTAATAGTGTATAAAAACAGTAACCTAAACTAAATTAGACACTTCTTAGAACTTAGACATAGTTAAATAGATAATTAATGCAATATTATAACAAGGCTGTTACTAGCAAAAGCAAGTTTTCTAATATAATGTAACAGCGCAGGCAAGACAATAGGTCCGAATGCGGTGGGAGTCCACTCAGAGGCATATGGGAGTGCGTGGGGACTCTGAACCTGGGAATGCCATTGACACCTATAGGCCTTGTACGTAGGATATCAGAAAACTACCGAGCTAGCTACGGGGGCAAGGTGCGACTAAATACATGAGGGAATAGGGGTAACTGCAGGGGACTGGGTCGAGTCATGGTCGGGGCCGACACGGGGACCCTTCGGATAGGATCCGAGCGACCCGAGATGGAACGATTCGTAGAATCGTTACAGTACGCAGCAGCAGCGTCGCGGCCTGGATACGAACGATCGCGCACGAGCAGGATCACGTATCTATGTCACATGATGCTTGTGCGCAAACCTCTGTGCGCGAACATCTAGATATCCCCCTTTTCCTCTGTACAAAGGAAAGACAAGAGTAATAGAACTAGAAACATGTTGCCCTTACTTTACCTACTTTATACGCTGTGCACACTGTACACTACTCTTACTCTTGCTACTTAAGTGCTTATACTATAAGCAGCTAGCTATTAGAGCCTATTTAACACTAATTAGTAGTTAATTTAATTAACTGTAAATTAGCAAGAGTAATAATAAAGTACTTATACTTTATAAAGTACTTTATTTTATTACCTATCTCTTAGAAAGAGTAATAGTAGAGTACTTATACTTTATAAGGTACTTTGTTTAGTTACTTATCTCTTAGAATAGTAGATTAATTCTTTACATTATATAGTAAGCTCTGCTACTGTATAGAGTAAGAAGAAGATAGTGTAAAACGCATACTAAAGCTACTAAAGCTGCACAACTTAGCAGCTAGATAATAGCACATTAATCCTTTATATTATACAGTAAGCTCTGCTACTATATAAAGTAAGAAGAAGATAGTGTAAGGCGCACACTAAAGCTATTAAAGCTGCACAACCTAGCAGCTAGATAACAGTAGTACCTGTGTAATTTACTAAAAAAGTAATTAACTATACTATTATAATAAAATTTTATTAGCAACTAACAACTTTATGTAATAATAGAAAAAATAAAAAATAATTCCTATTATATAAACAACTTATAAAGAATATAGAGATATTAGAGGCAACACTACAGAATAAGACTAGCCTAGAGTACTAGAATAATAAGATTAACATATTAAAAGCTTTAATAAGCTTATAAACTTAATTATACATAAGTTACATAATTACTAATTTATATATAATAACTTAAAAGGGCGCTACTTTTTTAAGTGTGTACATAGAGAATTTTAAAGAATAGACACTATAAGACTTTTTAGCACTTAGCTATGCGTTTAAAAAAAAGCTTATATAAGTGCTAAAAAATAAAAGAATTACACTACAGCTAGGTACTAAAGGTACCTAAGCCTAGAAGCTGTATAATATAGCATAAAAAAAAGTAATTATACTAGAAAAGCTTTATATATAACCTTTATTACTATATAAAGCTCTGCATAAAAGCAGACTAAACACAATGCTGCTATTAACACTAAATATACTAGCATTACCTACTTTTATACCTTAGCTAGCACTACACTAATTACTATACAAACAATACATGCCACTCTACCTAACGCCTGCTCCACACCCTTAATCGTACACACTACCGCCTACAGTAGTGTATGCACTACTAATACCACCTGCACAATCTATACTACATTACAACCTGTACAAACTTCTACTCTAGAAGGAAACTACTAAAGAAAAACTCTTAGCAGATAAAATTATATAATTTTAAAAAGTATAAAAAAAAATAATAACTACATAAGTTAACTATATAACATTTTTATAAATAAAATAAGGATCTTTATTAATTTATGTTAATAGCTAGATATCTAAAAAACTTAGTACATAGACATCTTTCTAGATATTCTAAAAGGTTAGGCAAATATGCACTATATGCACAACATAGGCCCTAGAAATAACTAGAAGCATTTGTATAACACCTTAAGCATTATAATAAAGGATTTTATGTAAAGAGAAAAGAAGAAACTGTAAAAGGTAAAGTTTTACATAAAGGATAAGACTATTCTAGTAGAGAAGTAACTTATTAAGTTTAATAGTAAAAGAATTAAGCTTACGCACAACATAGTAGTTTTTACTTAGAAGAGATAAGTAAGCTACCTTTATATAATTAACCTAGAGAACAAGGATGCTGCATAACAATATGTTAAGTAACATATAAAAAAAGTATACATTACATCTATATGTTAACTAGAGGCAGCATTTAACCTCTTTATTACTGTATAAACTATAGACCCTTTGCATAACAACATTAACACACTTAACGCATAAATCTAATAGCAGATAAACAATAGTAAGCGCAGTCTTACCTTTCTACTATTGCAGCTTAATTATGTAAAGCTGTTTATCTTTACAGATAGATTATTTGCTAACAACAAGGACCTTAGCTTATAGCTAGGATTCTTAATTATATTAGGTAATAAGGACTGTACAAAGCAAAGCAACTGCTTTAAAATACTAGGCAACATTATACACTAGAATTCTACTAAGTATAAAAGAGTAACTAAGAGTGTTCTTACTAGCAAACTGTACAGAATAGTTAGAGGGTTTAATAATGCAATTGCACTTATAATCTGCACAGATTTAAGGTCTCTATATAATTGCCTTGTTAAGCTAGGCACTACTAGCAAAAAGTAACTTATAATTAACATTATGTTACTCTATAAATTATACAAGAAGAGGGAAATTACTAAGATAAAGTAGATTAATAGTAAAGATAACTTAGTAGATGCATGTATAAAAAAAACACTAAACTAGGCTTTTTAATTATTAGTCCTAACTAACTGCCTCTCTGTTTAGATAGAAGCATCTGTAGACTAGCTAGATTCTATGCGCAAAGATGCCCTAGACTAACTAAACTAATAATACTTTTATATAAGGCCTATCTTTTTTATTTTTTTTATTATACGCACTTATTTTTCTTATTACAAGATTAGAAAAGAAGAATATATAAAAAAAATAGTCTATTTATCTAGTATATAGAAGAAGAAAAAGCCACCACCCTTTATATATAGTAGTTACAATGCAGACTACAGCTCTGCTATACGCACAAGGCGTAGGCATTAGCCTAGAAGTTAGCTAACATATAACACTTAATAAAAAAAAAGCACTAGTAGTGCTACTATAATAATAAGCACATAAAGTTGCTAGGACTTAACTATAACTTTAAACTAGAACTACATAGAAGTACCTTTTATAACATATAACCTTTGCTGCCTATAGCTGCAGATTAGTGCTAGTAGGCAAGATAACATTAATATTATAAAATAGTAAAGCTGCTATATGCTACTTTTTAGCCTATTTATAATTAGCATTTTATATAAAAAGAAAGCAAAAGAGCTAAAAGATTTATATATTTATACTAAAACACTAAATAAACTACTAATTAGTAGCAAAACTAGTTAAAAAGGTAACATAAATGCGCCCTAGGCTGCTAGACTGCATAAGGATGTTAAAGACGCCCACACTAACAGCGCTAAAGGTAGAGGAGGAAGGCTAGAGAGACATCTCTCTCTCTCTCTCTCTCTATGTGTGTGTGTGTGTGTGTGTGCAGGCAGGAGTATCTGTCACTGTTAGCACTGTACAAAAAGAGAAAAAAGCTAGGGAATAGTATAGTAAGGCTTAAAAAGTAAAAAATAAAAAAAAGAAAGTAAAAAAAAAAAAAAACTTTATTATATACACCTTTTTA